>NC_038241.2:23169453-23175702 GCF_000004515.6 Glycine max | reverse complement strand
CGCGGTCCGTGGAGATATACACCTCCAGGGAAGAAGGAAGAAGAAGTCACTGACGTCAGCTCGCTGTCAGCTAAAGTAACAAATATCACGGGGCTGAGCGGTGTGACCCGTAGTGGTCGTGTGTTCGCACCTCCGGACCTACCAGTCCAACCCGCCGACGTCAAAGGAAAAGGAAAAGTGGTGGAGGAACAAGATGGCGAAGCACCCCACGCTTCGAATAAAGATATTCCAGCAAAGGGACCCCCGGAGAAAAAGGATGGTAGAAAGGAGGTGTCGCTAGAGGAAGCCAGCGAGTTCCTTCGGATAATTCAGCAGAGTGAATTCAAGGTTATCGAACAGCTCAACAAAACCCCGGCTAGGGTCTCGCTGCTAGAGTTACTTATGAGCTCCGAGCCTCATCGGGCTCTGCTAGTAAAAGTACTGAACGAGGCTCACGTGGCCCAAGATATTTCGGTAGAAGGTTTCGGAGGGCTGGTCAACAATATCACTGCCAACAACTATCTTGCCTTCGCCGAAGAAGAAATCCCCGCCGAGGGGAGAGGGCATAATAAGGCTTTACACGTATCAGTCAAGTGTATGGACCATATCGTGGCCAAGGTACTCATCGATAATGGTTCCAGTTTAAACGTGATGCCTAAGAGCACTTTGGACAAGTTACCATTCAATGCTTCCCATTTAAAACCAAGTTCAATGGTGGTTCGGGCCTTCGACGGCACTCGCCGAGAGGTTAGGGGAGAGATCGATCTCCCAGTACAAATAGGCCCTCACACCTGTCAAGTCACCTTCCAAATAATGGATATTAACCCCCCCTACAGCTGCCTGTTGGGGCGCCCTTGGATCCACTCAGTGGGAGTTGTGCCTTCTACACTCCACCAAAAGCTGAAGTTCGTAGTGGAGGGGCACTTGGTCATCGTGTCAGGCGAGGAAGATATCTTGGTAAGCTGCCCATCCTCCATGCCTTATGTGGAAGCCGCAGAAGAATCGTTAGAAACCGCTTTCCAGTCTTTTGAGGTGGTCAGCATTTCCTCCGTGGACTCCCTCTTTGGGCAACCTTGTCTGTCCGAGGCGGCGGTAATGATGGCCCGAGTTATGTTGGGGAACGGTTATGAACCCGGGATGGGTTTAGGCAAAGACAATGGCGGCATAACTAGTCTGATAAAAACCCAAGGAAATCGTGGGAAGTATGGTTTAGGATATAAGCCCACTCAGGCGGACATGAAAAGAAGCATCGCGGGAAGGAAGAACAGTGGTCAAAGCTTGCGTTGGAAACAAGAAAGTGAAGGAAACCCGCCCTGCCACATAAGTAGAAGCTTTATAAGTGCGGGTCTGGGAGACGAAGGTCAAGTGGTCGCGATATGTGAAAGTGATGTTCCGAGTACTTCGGATTTGGTCCGACCATGCCCTCCTGATTTCCAGCTGGGAAATTGGCAAGTGGAGGAACGCCCCGGCGTTTACGCAACAAGCATAATGTAAACCTTTACGGTTTTAAAAGCTCTATAGTTGGGCCTAGGCTTTAGAGTTTTCTTTTTGTTAAGGCTTTGTGTCTTTTGTTTTTGAATTTATAATACAAGGATCTTTCTTCATCTGTTCCTGGTCTCTACCCATTCTCATTCATTTGCATGTTTACTTCTTTTTCTGAAACGGCAGATTCGATGACGAGTCCCCCGAAGGTACTAATACCTGGGACCCGTCTATCAACTTCGAGCAAGAAATGAACCAAACGGAAGATGAAGGAGATGAGGATGTGGGACTTCCTTCGGAACTAGAAAGAATGGTCGCCCATGAGGACCAAGAAATGGGGCCTCATCAAGAAGAAACAGAGCTAGTAGACTTAGGAATTGGCAGTGGAAAGAGGGAAGTAAAGATAGGTACAGGCATTACCGCACCTATCCGTGAAGAATTAATAATCCTGCTAAAAGACTACCAAGACATCTTTGCTTGGTCATACCAAGATATGCCCGGTTTGAGTTCTAACATTGTGCAGCACCGATTGCCTCTAAATCCCGGGTGTTCCCCAGTAAAACAGAAATTGAGGAGGATGAAACCCGAAACGTCCTTGAAGATAAAAGAAGAAGTGAAGAAGCAGTTTGACGCTGGATTTCTGGCCGTCGCTCGGTATCCAGAATGGGTTGCCAACATCGTACCAGTTCCTAAAAAAGGTGGGAAAGTACGAATGTGTGTAGATTACCGGGACCTGAATCGGGCCAGTCCCAAGGACAATTTTCCGTTACCACACATCGATATCCTCGTAGATAACACGGCCAATTTCGCTTTATTTTCCTTCATGGATGGTTTCTCTGGTTACAATCAGATAAAGATGGCGCCCGAGGATATGGAAAAGACTACTTTCGTCACCCTGTGGGGAACGTTCTGTTACAAGGTAATGTCCTTTGGACTCAAGAACGCCGGGGCAACTTATCAACGGGCCATGGTAGCTTTGTTCCATGATATGATGCATCAAGAGATCGAGGTCTACGTGGACGACATAATTGCTAAATCTAAATCTGAGGAAGAACACCTTGTCAACCTGCGGAAGTTGTTCGAAAGGCTTAAGAAATATCAATTAAGGTTGAACCCCGCTAAGTGTACCTTTGGGGTCAAATCAGGGAAATTGCTTGGTTTCGTTGTAAGCCAGAAAGGGATAGAGGTAGACCCCGAAAAAGTGAAGGCTATCCTTGAGATGCCAGAACCCCGTACAGAGAGGCAAGTCCGAGGTTTCCTGGGGCGCTTGAATTATATTGCCAGATTCATATCGCAGCTCACCGCCATTTGTGAGCCGTTGTTTAAACTCTTGCGCAAAAACCAAACTGATCGGTGGAATGAGGATTGCCAAGAGGCTTTTGGAAGGATCAAAAAGTGCCTAATGAATCCTCCCGTGCTTATGCCACCAGTACCTGGAAGGCCTCTCATTTTGTACATGACAATCTTGGACGAGTCAATGGGGTGTATGCTGGGGCAACATGACGAATCCGGGAAGAAAGAGCGCGCTGTTTACTACCTAAGTAAGAAGTTCACGACCTGTGAGATGAATTACTCCTTGCTCGAAAGAACGTGTTGTGCTTTAGTATGGGCGTCCCATCGCCTAAGGCAGTACATGCTGAGTCATACTACCTGGTTGATATCCAAAATGGACCCGGTTAAGTACATCTTTGAAAAGCCAGCTCTCACAGGACGAATCGCCCGGTGGCAAGTCTTGCTATCTGAGTTTGATATAGTCTACGTCACCCAAAAGGCGATAAAAGGAAGCGCTTTGGCAGATTATTTGGCTCAACAGCCTCTTAACGACTACCAGCCCATGCATCCGGAATTCCCGGATGAGGACATCATGGCCTTGTTCGAGGAAAAGTTGGACGAAGATCGGGACAAATGGACTGTATGGTTTGATGGAGCGTCAAACATTCTAGGTCATGGCGTTGGGGCAGTGTTGATCTCTCCGGACAATCAATGTGTACCTTTCACAGCCAGGCTAGGATTCGACTGCACCAACAACATGGCCGAATATGAAGCATGTGCCCTAGCCGTCCAGGCAGCAATTGACTCCGATGTCAAACTACTCAAGGTGTACGGCGACTCAGCGTTGGTAATCCATCAGCTGAGAGGAGAATGGGAAACTAGAGATCCCAAGCTGATACCCTACAAAGCCTACATCAAGGAGTTGGCTGAGACTTTCGATGAGATCTCCTTCCATCATGTTCCCCGCGAGGAAAATCAAATGGCGGATGCACTTGCTACATTGGCATCTATGTTCCAGCTAACACCGCACGGGGACCTACCCTACATTGAATTTCAGTGTCGTGGCAAACCCGCACATTGTTGCCAAGTGGAAGAGGAACGGGACGGAAAGCCCTAGTATTACGACATCAAGCGATATGTCGAAAGCAAAGAATACCCGCCAGAGATTGCCGACAACGATAAAAGGACATTGAGGAGGTTGGCAGCCAGTTTCTTCATGAGCGGAGGCACACTGTATAAGAGAAATCACGACATGACACTCCTGCGATGTGTGGATGCCAAGGAGGCAAATCACATGATCGAGGAAGTCCATGAGGGCTCGTTTGGAACACACGCCAACGGGCATGCTATGGCCAGGAAGATCTTAAGAGCAGGTTATTATTGGCTTACCATGGAAAGTGATTGTTGTGTCCATGTGAGGAAGTGCCACAAATGTCAAGCATTCGCAGATAATGTCAATGCCCCACCACATCCTCTGAATGTCATGTCCGCCCCTTGGCCTTTCTCCATGTGGGGAATAGATGTCATCGGGGCCATTGAGCCCAAGGCCTCGAATGGTCATCGCTTCATCCTCGTAGCGATAGATTATTTCACCAAGTGGGTCGAGGCGGCTTCATATACCAATGTCACGAGGAATGTGGTGGTCAGGTTCATTAAGAAAGAGATCATCTGCCGATATGGTTTGCCAAGGAAGATTATCACGGACAACGGCACCAACCTGAATAATAAGATGATGGCAGAAATGTGCGAGGAGTTTAAGATCCAGCATCACAATTCCACGCCCTACCGGCCCAAGATGAATGGAGCAGTGGAAGCGGCCAATAAGAATATCAAAAAGATTATCCAAAAGATGACCGTGTCATACAAGGATTGGCACGAGATGCTCCCATTCGCGTTACACGGTTACCGGACTTCAGTGCGAACGTCAACTGGGGCAACGCCATTCTCATTGGTATATGGGATGGAGGCGGTGTTACCGTTCGAGGTAGAAGTCCCGTCATTGAGGATCTTGGCAGAATCCGGATTAAAGGAATCAGAGTGGGCTCAAACACGCTACGATCAGCTCAACCTCATCGAGGGTAAGCGCTTAACGGCCATGAGTCATGGGCGCTTATACCAGCAAAGAATGAAGAGTGTATTCGACAAGAAAGTACGCTTACGCAAGTTCCATGAGGGAGACCTTGTGCTAAAGAAAATGTCCCATGCTGTCAAGGACCATCGAGGGAAATGGGCCCCGAACTACGAAGGGCCTTTTGTTGTGAAGAGGGCTTTTTCCGGAGGAGCCCTGGTGCTTACCGACATGGATGGCGAAGAGCTACCTTCACCCGTGAACTCTGATGTCGTCAAACAATATTATGCTTAGAAGCTGGGGCAATTAAGGATGTCGCTGCATGTTCTTTATCTTTATGCGTTTTCTGGATTTCCCCCAGGGATTTCCTGTCTGTTGTATCTCTCGTTACAATCTTTCAAAGAAATGAACGTGGATTCGAGGCTTTTAGTCCTCACGTTAGTTTCACACCTTGCATTAATCTGTGATCACCTGAGCCCTTCCGCTCAGTTCATGGGATCCCCCAAGCGCTTAATTAGAATTGAACCTGAACCAACTTTCCCTAAATTTTCCGCGTTTGAAAACATTCATGCATACGCATACGCATACGCATGTATATTGTTGTGGTAAAACAGGGGCAGGATCACCTTGGGCTACCTTCTGGAGTGAAGACAAAACATGAATGGCAGAAACCAGTCAAGGTAGGGTAATGATGCGGCCAAGATTGGCCATACCTGGTTGTTTATTACTTACAGGTACTTAAGGATGAACGCAAGCGGGGATGGGGTCACGACCGACCGATCATTGCCCTTCTCTGTGCGAAACAAGCAGGGAATGTCGCTGCAAGGCAGCCCCGTATCCTTTCTATTTGGCAGCTTTCTTTTATTATTTGTTTGTTTTAAAAAGGAAAAGAGTAATAATAAGATAAATAATCAACGCCTGATTCTAACCTAAGTAAGTTCAAGTTAGGCAAAATGCTAATCCATGAGAAGGGAGGGGACATGGTTAATGTTCCCCTCAAAAAAAAAAAAAAAAAAAAAAAAAAAAAAGTGCAGGTTAGCTCGCCTGGGCGAGCCACCCCTGCACCAAATTATAAAAATGACGAAAGGGGGGGCGTTTTTACGTTCAAAAACTTCTTTTCCCCCCTTTCAAAAGCCATACCCACGGGATTGATGAATTTGCAGCCCTAGGGTCATCCTTTTTCGCATTTTTTGATTCCGTTTTGCGCTTTTTCATCACCAACAAGTAAGTATTCCATCCCTAAGCTTTCTAGCTCTTCATTGGTGTATTTTGATCTCCTTTTGGTGCTCTAAATTGTGGGAATGTGCTCACATATGTGGGGCAATTTTGGTTTGTTTTCTTGCTTGATTAAGTTGAATTGGGGGTTTGTATGAGATGGCCCTAGGCCTATAATGCATTTTGAAGTAATGGGGCATAGACCAACCGCACCCAGTATCTAGATGACAGGC